>NC_140944.1:63298181-63332783 GCF_014529385.1 Adiantum capillus-veneris | reverse complement strand
GGTCTAGGAGTGGCGAGTGGTGGAGCTTTTATGGCGCGAACACGTATAACAGTCAGGAGAGTCGGCAGTTCTCCTCACAAATCCCCTGCGCGACGATTTCCTCCCGTTATTCATTCGCCATCACCAAGCTCTGAAGTATCTTCGCTACAGCCGTAAACCTCGTCTTTTGAGGAGACAGTTGACTGCCGACTAGCTTTGCCAGCGACACCTGGTTACGGCTTTGACGCATCAAGTAAGTCTTCTTCTCCTTCGCCTGCTTCATCGTCTTCACAGTGTATGGGTAGGAAGAAGTGCTCAGACAAGATGCAGGAGTCTCTTGAGGAAACCCAAGCCATCGTCACTGCTGCGAAGACAAGTCTTCCCATCATTCCTTACAGCAAGATTCAGCGCTATGTATTCACCGACCAAGCTATGGCTTTGCTGCAATTATGGGATCTACGAATCGTTTTGCAAGCCACAAGAATAGCTTTCTAACTCGATTCTTTTGATGCTGAAGATGGCAGTGCCATAGTGTATGGTAAGAAGGTGTCGGCTACACCGGAAGACATAACTTTTGCATTCCGGATGCCCAATGAGCCCAAGCCGTCTGTGGCGACTCCAACGGATAAGTATAGTCCTAAAGGAGGATGAAGCGGCTAAGCGCAAGCGCAAGGCCAGTGGTCAAGGGATTCCAGTAGCAAGATTGGAAGTTTCTACTACTTACAGGTTTGTGGCCGAAGCAGTAAGCCTTAAAAGTAATCCAACATATGTATCTGAGAAAGTCTTTGCTATGCTGTTGGCCAAGAAATTGGATTCAAAGGTCTCTATCAACCTTTGTCAAATCCTGTCACACAACGTGCTTGAGCTAACTGCCAAGTTGAAAACCCAGAGTGTTTTTAAAGCTTGGTATGCTTGGCAATTTTTGTATTGGGCCACTGCTCCAGATGCTCATGGCCAGGTAAAATCGGCTTGGAGTGAGAAGCCAGTTTCAAAGCCGAAGAATATTGATATGTCCTTAGACGACAAAGCCACGGACAGTCAGACTACTCCAACTGGTCTGAAAAGGAAAGCCACTGAAGATCAGGCTGGCAGTTCAAAGAAACAAAAAATGACACTCACGAAGAGAAGTGCTTTTTTGAAACATATAGAGAGTCAGGTCAAAACTGTGAATACTGAAAAGGCGATAGTGAGACAAATCGATAAACAACCTGCTCAGAATATTGCAGTCAACCAGTCAATAGGACCTAGTACATTCACTACTGGTATTGGCCAAGATCAGGCAAAGGCATCAACTTTTGAGAAGGTAGCAGAGCAGTCGGATGTGGACAAAGGCAAAGGACAAGTGGACAAAGGCAAAGGTCCAGCTTCTCCAACCTTACTGGGTGTTGTCTCTATTTCAAATAATGAAGAGGCTTTGCACTTGGTAAAGAAGGACAGGTTGCAGCAGATGCAGACCCATCCATTGAAAGGGCGTCTCTTTTTACAGAAAGATGATTATGCAGCCTTACCCTATATGGCTCTAGTGACAGTATATGAGCCTACTGATTCTGACCCAGCTACTACAGTAAAGGACAGATGTTCAGTCCTCATCGAGTCTTCCTGGAATACTATTGTCCACTGCATGGGACAAATGTTGGATGCTGCAGGGTCAGAAGATGAACTGAAAAAGGCTAAAGCTGACTTGAAGGACGCTGAAGACCATATTCAGAAGCTGAAGACAGCAAGATATGAGCAGAATCTGCGCCATCAACTACTTGAAGCTCATTCAGATAGGGCTATTGAGCTCTTAAAAACCAAGTTAGTCAAGGTCAAGTCGGATATGCGGATTGTGAGGGAACAAAGGAATGAAGCGCTGAGAGCTGCAGAACGGGCTGAAACGATGCTGAAAATGAAGAGAGTTGACTTCAACTCCTTGTTTATTCGCCATACCGCTCTCAAGGCTTCCCTCACTAACAGATACATTTATAACAGCCTGGCTGAAATTTTAAACCCAGCAGGCAATGCTGTCTTTGATTTGGAAAATTTGAAGTCTTTGATGGAGACTATGCAGAGTGATTTGCAGGACAAAGTGGCTGAGTATAATAATGCTCTAATGAATCAAGCAATACTGGATTATATTGAGCAGCAGAATTCCCTGGATGAAGAAGAAGAAGATAAGGAAGACGAAGGAGCTGATAAGGAGGAGGATGACCAAGAAGAAGGGCATACTAATGATGATGATGATGCCCCACCTCCATCTCCACCTCCAGGACCTGGTACTGGTGCCATAGGGCCAACTGAAGGAGGTCAGTCACAGCCAGACCAGCCAGGCCAGCATGAAGGCCAGAATGAAGGGCATCAGTCGGGTAATCAACAGTCAGAAGAACAACATCCCAGTCATATTGGGAATCAGCCAACAAATCAGTCCCAACTCAGTAGGGAGGTTAAAGGAAAAAGCAAAGTTAGAGATGAGGGACGAGTGGCTGATCAACAGCATTCCTTGCAGCTTATCACCTTGAACAGGCAATTGAGACATCACCAGGCTTCCATAACCAGACAATATATGGAGGATGATGATCTCCTGTTAGATCTGGTTTCAGAGGCTGTATGTCGGGGCCAGGGAAATGGTGGAGCATTGGAAATCTGTCGCTTTTCATGATCAAGAAACTTGCCGTTTACCTGCGCATCCCAGCACAGTCCGCTGCTGGAAAGGGTTCCTGAATGGATAATCACTGCTGAGGAGAGAGTGACCAACCCACATTTGCAAAGAAAATCTACTGCAGATTGTCGCTCTCTCGCTCTTGAATTAGAACTTCTGTTGGGAAACAAACCAAGTTACAAATGTATGAAGGATGTTAGGGAACAGTTAAAGGAGGTTTTGGTGCAGATGCAAATTGCCAGAGGAGTCTTGGATCAGAGAGTAAGGGCCATTCTTGAGGATCAGACAACCACTAGTAAAGGACCTCAGACTAGAATGTCAGTCAGAGAACAACCAACTGCTCTCCGCAAATTGTTTCAGCTAGTGAGAATCACCAGAAAGATGATGTAGCAAGAGAACCAGGCTGTTCTCAATTTTTTAGAATTCGTGTTTGATTCTCCAGTTCTCTTGTATGCCTTTCCAGCAAGAGAGACGGAGCTGCCAAGATTTTTTCTAGCACTTTATCCTTAACATCC
Source organism: Adiantum capillus-veneris (assembly GCF_014529385.1). Lineage (NCBI taxonomy): Eukaryota > Viridiplantae > Streptophyta > Polypodiopsida > Polypodiales > Pteridaceae > Adiantum > Adiantum capillus-veneris. The sequence continues at coordinate 63,329,651 of NC_140944.1, read as the reverse complement.
AGAACCAATTGATCGCCTTACATACTTCAAGATTATTGATGAGCTCCAGGATTGGTATGAGCGATCGACTGTGGAATGGAAAACTTGGCAAACACTGTTCAATGATGCTCTCCAACTCAATGATATTCATGCGCTGAAAGAAGAGATGCAGCGGATCCGGATATGTATGGGACAGTGGAAGATTCAGATCAAGGGCCTGACCACGACACTAATCAACTGCTGCAACTTACTGTTGAATCTTCTAAATTGCCTGAAAAGGATATTGCAGCTAAGGCCGGCCTGGCACCACAATATAGGAGATGGCTGAGATTCTTTTTGAAGCTCGGGTCAAAACTAATTAGCCTCTTCCAGAAGGATGAATCCATACTGCTTCGCATTGTCACAAGCTGGCCAAAACCAGGATCACCGAAGGCAGACGCACGCTTTATGATCCTGACACCAAAACCTATCATTCCCTCATGCATTATGAAGTAGAGATGACCACAGAAGGGCGGGATCAGCTTGAGCAGGAGGCCATTTACCAACTCATTCAGAAGGAGAATGCTGGTACTGGGACTTCTCAGACTCCATACAGATCAAAGGGCAAACGAAGCTGGTTCAATTGAAGGATACTGGGTAGTTCCATCTCAGCATTCAATGGCAACTTTTCTTCCTCAGCTAGAAGGTTGATATCAGTTTGTGTAGACGATGAGAGCTCTACCTTGGCCTTTTCAGCTGCCTCTCGCAATCTTTGTATGGCCACTCTATCATTGGTCAAGTCCAATCCCCAACATCGGAAACGGTGGATTTTTTAGTCTCAAATCAGAATCAGACATGGGAATTTTTAAGAAATTTTGGAATCTTGCCAAAATTCAAGAAAGGAGGAAGGATGTAGACGACTGAGACAGCTTCACTAAGTGGGAACGTTCTCTTATGAGACGGGCAGTGCATTTGTTCTCTTATGAGACGGCTGAGACAACTTCACTAAGTGGGAACGTTCTCTTATGAGACGGGCAGTGAATTCGTCAATAATTACTCCGATAATTACCAGGTAAACCCAAGGTATATAAATAGGGCCCATTACATTGTAATCGGGTTGGCATTTGGGTTAGCATAATCTTGAGCATAGTCGGATTATCATTTTGGCGGCATTTGTACTTGAGTTGTCAATCATTGAAAGTTGTTGTCGGCTGTACTCTATTTCTAAATCACATCATACTTACTGTAATTCCAATCACGACAGATATTCTAGTCACACTTACTCTGTATCTAGTACTCTGAATCTGAATCTGAATATTATTCTCAGTACATACTCTGATTCTCATTCTAGTAGATACATTCGAGTTCAGTTTCTGATTCTCTGTCCAGTCAACTGTCTAAACTAACACATCATCAGTAGCCGAAATCTTCTAACACTGGAATTAGCTATCTCAAGAGATCAGCTCCAATTCCAGAGAGAGAGAGAGAGAGAGAGAGAGAGAGAGAGAGAGCTTGAGAGAGAGAGAGAGAGAGAAGAGAGAGGAGGAGGAGGGGGAGAGAGAAAGAGATCTAGAGAGATCTAGAGAGAGATCTAGAGAGAGAGAGAGAGAGAGAGAGAGAGAGAGAGAGAGAGAGAGAGAGAGAGAGAGAGAGGAGGGCGAGGCGTGAGAGAGAAGAGAGAGAGAGAGAGAGAGAGAGAGAGAGAGAGAGAGAGAGAGAGAGAGGGACACTAGGGAGATAGAGAAAGAGAGAAGGGAGGGAGAGCGAGAAAGACAGCTAGAGAGAGAGAGAGAGAGAGAGAGAGAGAGAGAGAAGAGAGAGAGCGGAGAGAGAGAGAGAGAGAGAGGGAGGGAGACTCGGGAGATAGAGAAAGAGAGAGAAAGAGGGAGAGTGAGACAGAGAGCTTTAGAGAGAGAGAGAGAGAGAGAGAGAGAGAGAGGAGAGAGAGAGAGAGAGGGAGACTTGGGAGATAGAGAAAGAGAGAGGAAGAGGGAGAGCGAGACAGAGAGCTCCAGAGAGAGAGAGAGAGAGGGGAGAGACGAGAGAGAGAGAGAGAGAGAGAGAGAGAGAAAGAGAGAGAGAGAGAGAGAGAGAGAGAGAGTGAGAGAGAGAGAGAGAGAGAGAGAGAGAGAGGGGACACTAGGGAGATAGACAAAGAGAGAGGAAGAGGGAGAGCGAAACAGAGAGCTTTAGAGATAGATAGTTCTATTATCGTCCTGGAAGGTCAAATATGACCTATGGGACCAAATGAACATGTCACGTGGTGTGAGTGGAGTTCATAAGTGACTCTCGATGCTCAAAAATGGCTGAAATGAGCGTCGCAATAGAGAGCCCACATCGTGGTTGGGAGAGGAAGGTATGTAGGGAGAGATCATGGCTGAATATATGGGGAAAAGAGGACCTAATGTGGTCAAAAGCTGAGCACTCAAGTAGTGTGTGGTACTCACTCTCTCGCACTTGACGAGGGCATAAGGTGCAAAGTCGATGACACTCCTCGCCAGTGCCCCAACGTCCTGTCTCGCAGCGGTAGAGAATGGGAGCTAAGACGAATGGAGCAATGGTGCGGATCGCACTCAACGGATGGGCTCAAGGATGTAGGAATGGGTTCGGTTACCTCGTTCCGAGAAGAAGAGAGATTTGTAGTTTGGGGCAACGTGTGTGGTGTAATGGCTGAAGCGAGAACCTCCGGATTTCTCCCAAGCCATGATACATTTGCGTTGTAAGAAGGCCTCATTAACTTGGGAGTCGATCGACGCATCCTTGACCAAGTGACATGCATCCCATCTTCCAAACCATTTCTTGATATCAAGCATCCACCCCGAACTTAGTATTTTGCTCTTGCATGTCTTTTGAACCATTTGACTTGCTTCATATGCGATTCTAGGAAGTCGATGCAAAGGGCTACGTTGTGTCTTACACATGTACTCCACAACCCTTTGCATGCCCAAGACCTCAATGGGAAGCAATCCGGACTCAAGAAGTAAGAGCATGTAGGGTGTTTGTGTCTTGACTTGGAGAAAGTTGGTGACAAAACGCTTTTGGACATTCTCAAACTCTTACATATGTACAAGGTTAGTTAGGTTATGTTCAGCTTAATGCTCATGTGAGGGGCTTAGATCAACTAAGCTTTGCAGACTATAGCTACGGGCATCTTCTGCTTGTTTACATGCGGCGACGACGACGACAATGAACATTGCAACCAAGCCATTCACATGAGCATATACAAAAGGCCGAGAACTGAGCCAGAATAACAATTCTCAAACCCACTCTCTGGAGCAACTTATTCTTTTGCTGTGTTAAATGACAAAAGGATCGCAATTTAATGGGTCCCTATTAGATCCTGAGCTCAATTCCCAGGAAAATCCTCCCCCTTGAACAAGAGCTTGAATTAATTTACAAGAGAGTGCCCAATGAAATATGTACCTTAATTAAGAAGAGAGACGGAGAGAGAGAGAGAGAGGAGAGAGAGAGAGAGAGCGAGAAAGACAGCTATAGAGAGAGAGAGAGAGGGAGAGAGGGGGAGACTCGTGAGATAGAGAAAGAGAGAGGAAGAGGGAGAGCGAGACAGAGAGCTTTAGAGAGAGAGAGACCGGGAGAGAGGGAGAGAGAGAGAGAGAGAGAGAGAGAGAGAGAGAGAGCCGCAGATAGAAAACGTCACAATATTAAGTTGAGACACATTTTTCTCGAAACTGCTCACAGCGTAGATTTTGAAGTTGATTGACATTGGGGAGATAGAGATAGAGAGAGGAGGGAGAGCAAGAAATAGAGAGAGAGAGAGAGAGAGAGAGAGAGAGAGAAGAGAGAGAGAGAGAGAGAGAGAGAGAGCTGCACATAGAAAACGGCAATGATATTAAGTTGAGACGCATTTTTCCTGAAACTGCTCTCAACGCAAATTTTGAAGTTGATTGACATGGGAGAGAGAGAGAGAGAGAGAGAGAGGAGAGAGAGAGAGAGAGAGAGAGAGAGAGAGAGAGAGAGAGAGAGAGGAGAGAGAGAGAGAGAAGGGGGAAGGGGGGGGACATTGGGGAGATAAGAAAGAAAGAAGAAGAGAGTACTTTTCTTGATCTTCTTTTGTGAAATTTGTCAAGAGTGAAGAGCTTGAGGGTAAGAGGGGCCATGCCGCTGCCGAAGGCGGCACCGTTTTACTGGTGATATGAAATCTTCAGTGATATATGGAGTGCTATTAAGGCCAACACATGTACCACAAGCTTATTTCTTGCCAACATCCCTCACCTGTGCATAGTGCAAAACATCTGAATGTATGAAAATTGAGCTTGCACCATGATGGTTTTGTTGAGAGGGCTTTCCCCATGACACGGTCCTCATTGGTGTCATAGCCTCAGGACTAAATGACACGGAGCATTTAAGAGGGGGGGTGAGGGGATCAGTGGTTGGGAAGTCCACACACAGCCGTCGAGGCGATGCCCGTCGTAGATCCCTTATTAAAACTAAACCCGGACATGGAGCCTGTCCAGGTTTAGTTCTAGGTGAATCCTAGTTTAACGTTTATAACATCATGTAAAATGGCTATGCTTTCAAATGTGCGCGGGCAGGCGTAATGGTTAGCTCATGTTTCATAAAGCATTGGCACATGAGGTCGCGGGTTCCATTCCAAGCTCCTCACCCAAGCCCCCATTTTTTGGGCGCTCCCACCTCCCTCGAGATGCCCGCCGCACTTCTTTGTCGTCGATCCCCTTACTCGCTCTCTGTGTCACTTAGTGTCGTGGGTGTCATAGCGAAAAAAAAACAGCCAAACATTGACTTGTTAGATATACTCTCTAAAAACACTCAAATGCAACACTGAGAGAATGACCTTATCAGTTCAAACACACGCAATCATGGGTAATGATTACTCTACTTTCCGAATGAGATAAGTCAGAACTTGTTTCCGAACTTACAACCACAAGGCACACCTTTATGCATGAATGTGTGTAAGCAATTATCAATTATTGATGATGGCAGGTTAAATTTTTTTAATTTTTTGGCAAAACTCACAATTGTGAGTGAATTATATTGATCATCCCAAAAAATTACAAAATCTTGTCATGCTCGCATCGAGCCATGACATCACCGAGAGACCATAATTACATCATCTATCTGGGGAGCCACCCCTAGCGGCCCGCCCCCTTATCCTTGATAAACGAGGCCAATTATGCTGATCCATTCCTCAGAGATCTTCCTTTTCCCAATGGCCGAGATTTCCCCCCTGCATCTTGAATTATCTATGTGAACCTGACAGTTTCCAAGGTGTTATTCAAAATCTGGTTGTTCCTAGCCTTCCAGACGTGTTTGAAGTAGCAAAATCTGACGATTTGTGTTGCAATAAGCAGCTCCTGGCTCCTGTGCGCCTTCCCCCCAAAAAAAAGATCATTCTTTAAAAAACCTATCTTCCAGGTCCTTTGGACCCATTTGCAAATCGACTGGGGTGAAGATTCTGGCCAGAGGGATTGGCCCTGATAGATGCTCTCAATCTAGAATGGCTAGGGAAGGCCTTTCCCATCTCTTCAAGGAATGCCCGGTGATCAGTGGCTTGGTAGGAATGGCAATGTAATTTTATGATAACTTGTGTGGCCGGCAGCCCCCCCCCCCCCCCCCCCCCCCCCCCCCCCCCCCCCCCCCCCCCCCCCCCCCCCCCCCCCCCCCCCCCCGCCCTCTCTCTCTCTCTCTCTCTCTCTCTCTCTCTCTCTCTCTCTCTCTGCACCCTTCTCGCTATGCGTTGTTCACTGTCTCGCCCGAAGCTGCAGGGAACACCTGCTACTTGAAGGATATGGTGACGCATGGCGCCGAAATCCCTCCTCCCATTATAAATAGTTTAGATATTTGCACACCCACATACCTTATCATTTGTATGAACATTTGCTTAGGGCCACAAAAACAAATGCTCGATTAATGAGTCTCTCCATCCCAAGGAAAAACTTGTATATATTTGGATTTCATCACATGAAACAAGACCTTTTTCTGTGGAATCATCGACCTTTGCCACATGAAGTCAACAATAAATCTCACCTTAACAGTAAGAGAACCATGCATTTCACTCAATAGTTTCAAACAAGAACGTTGGTGACGCTTCTCCCATAAACTCTCTACCAAACCTATCTACCTATGGAGCTTTGAATTGGCTTTAGAAGTTTGTCTGTGAGATAAAAAACTAAAAAACACCTCAGCATTTATCAGTTTGACATGTCTTGCAACATTGCTCACCTAAGAAATAAGATGTTAAGGTATTCATTTGGAAGAAAAGGACTGTCAGAACTTCGAGAATTCCTTGGAAGTAGCAAAGTATATAGAGATAATCCAAGAAAGCATGGTAATGATCATTGGCATTGGAAAGCAAAGAAACTCAAAGGAGTGGAACATGACCCTGACAGACGTGCAAATGTGAAAGCATGGGCTCATCTATAGACGTGGGGTGGCTCCCCCATTAGCCGATGTATCTATGATCTGTTGAAGTGGTCATGGCTCATAATGAGCACGGCAAAAATTTGTATTTTTTTGGATCTCTTAATATTATCCACTCACCATTGTGAGTTTTGCCCAAAAAAAAAAGAAAAAAAGATGGTAAGGTATTCATATCTTATGTCAAGGTACTTGTGTGAGCATGTAGAGTCTCAACTTTGAGGTCTAATGACATCTCAAATGTGGAGAAGTTATAAGCCAAACATAGTTATCAAGGCACCTTATATTCTACATACATCACACAATAAATTCTAAAGGGTTGGAACTCGCATTTCAATTCGATTAGGTGGCTCCCGAACTAACCAATGTATCCGATTAGTTGCTCCTTGGGTGCCTTGGCTTGGCTGACAATATGAGTGTTACCAATGAAATAAAAAGAAGCAGCATTTCATTTGACATCTTTTACCATTTCACAGGAGAACGAGGTAATGAGAGACTTTTTCCCTCATATGTATGTGTTTTTAAAGACTAATTACACTGTATTGAGGTCAGATGGACATAGATCAGTGAGTGGAAAGAACGGATGAAAGTAGGTCCCAGATAGTATTTGACGTGCAAGCACTTGGTTTGCACGATCTGTTAGATGGACACCATCCCAATTAACATATATAGATGGGTCAACACAAGAGAGTGCTGTAAGGAACTGCCCATGTACGCGATTGGTACTTCCACATTGAACACCATAATCATAGTTATGCTTTCCACCCACACCACAACATGCACGAGTAGTGTATTCAAATCCTGCAAACATACACCAATAAATACCAAACCTTTAAGCCCAATGCCAATAAGCAAACATGTACATCACAAAGCATTTTAGAAGGGTAGCTCACATTTTCACCATTTAAAAACATGCAAAAATACCCCAAATCGGGGTAAGATGCCTGATAAAAGGCAGCCCTAATCTCCACAGTAGGAAATTCATAAAAGACATGATTACAATTTTAAATGTTCCCTGAATCTTTATCGTAGTCAATCGAAGGTTTGACCGACATAAGTCTCGTGCATTTATATTGTGGAAGGATGCAAACATGCTTAATTAATTTTCTAGTCAATTAAGAATCATAAATCCTTTTTTTTGGGTGCAAAACTTAAAATAATTGTGAGTAGATTATATTGATAAATCCTAAAAGAATCATAAATCCTAATGATTGTAGACATTAGCAATGCACTCTAGAAATTTCATTCCTTTTGAAAAAATCCAAAGTACATGTAGAGCAACACTTACTACAAGAACATCACACTATCCTTTCTATGTCACAAACAAAGTTAGTTCTACTTACAAATACACTTGCATCACCATGTGAAAAATGCATGCATATGTCCATAGTGCCAGGCTCCATTGCCCTTCAAATTTCCAAGATTTTATGATTTTTCAGGCAATTTAGTGTATTTTTGGAGAGTAGCTCCTATTTGTACCCAAAAATAACAAGTAAAAACCCCAAAATCAAGTGAAATGCCAGGAAAAAAGCAACCATCGTCCACACGACCATTAGCACAAAAAAGCCCATACGTACGAATATACTTACTTTTTTCTTGCTGTAAGACATTTACTAAATCTTCTATCATGCACATAGATGTACGAAAAGAACTTGTGTTGTTTCTCATGTATGTGAATCACTTCACAGGTCTCTCTACTTTGGACATGTAAGGGACAACTGCCTACTTGAGAAAATCGATGTAAAAGACTATACCCTACTACACACATTTAATTTTGTACTACACACATTTAACACACACACACACGCAAGAAGTTTTAGACAAATTCTCACAATAATTCCCACATTGTGACTTACCTCAACATCAAGAGCTTTTGTGAGGGAGGCATCGCGTACCTAGCTAGGTACGATTGGGGGCAGGGGACCACCGGCCTCTCGAATAGAAGCTCATGATGTTATGCATTGTATGAAAAACACTGAAAAAGACTCCATTTTCCCACATGAGAAAAATTCTAAATCTTCTTGTGACCCCCTATCTCCATAAAACACACAATAAAGGGCTCAAAATGACAATTGCAAGAATATGTAAACTTACCATAACGTTTAGCATCTTGCATTAGAGAGTATTGGATGTCATAAGTATCGACGTAAACCACCCTTGAGCCCGGTAGTTGATCTTGCAAGCCTGCCAATTGGGCCTTCAAGAGTTGATTGTAGTAGATAACTGCCGCATTGAAGGGGGTTGCACAACCATGCTCATCCAAATCAGACTCTAGATACGGATACTTGGTGAGCACAAATGGCATACAACCTTGCGGTCCAACATCCAACACCCATATGTTTTGTGCCCCTTCCTCATACAACTCCTGATATCACAAGAGCCTTCAATTAGGAACCTAGCTTATAACAATTATAACACATAGCCTTTCATACACATTTTACACATTAGAAATCAATACATGCCTCATTTAGCTACATGCACATAATGAATAGATAACATAAGACTAGTATGCACATGAGGTACATGCCAATGCTTTGCTTTGATAAAAACATATGTTTTTTGCATTAATTTTTTTGCTTGGTGTACTATTAGACAACCAGGATGCATCCATAAATCGGAGCTATACACCGAAATTTACAACTATGATGCCCAAATTTTAACATAAATATTGAAGTTCATTGAGAAATTCCAAATGAGATTTTTCATTTTCCACCGTGAAATCCACACTCCGACCAAAGACATGTGAACATTTCATGTATGTGAAAAACAAGCGCCATGCAGGGATGATTAGGATCAAAGACATCTGTAAACCTCCATGTACCAACTGCAAACATGTCTGTAGGCAAGATCTTTGATAACGGGACATCTGCAACATCTCTCTCTCTCTTTTTAAAAGATCATAGTGAGTTGGAAAGCTCATTATTTTCGGAGATAAGAAGATCAATTAGGTATCTTTGTGATATAGGACCAGGAATTGAAGGTGACTAGATGCTCTAAATACTAATCAGTTCATGTTTAATGGCTCTAACACTAACAAGAAATTTAAATTGTATGATGTAAGACAAATTAAAAAATTATTACATTTAAACACTACACAAGAGATTTAAAAAGCATGACTAAGATTGCAATGCCATGTGCTTTTATTTTTGTTTTTGCCCATTAGACAGGCAAGGAAAATTGATAATAAAAGCAAGATATATGACTTAAGAAATTATGAGTATCAATGTAATTGCTAAAAGGCTAGAGGTGTCATGCAACACAAAATGTGAGAATCAACTTAACTAATGCCTGTAGCTTCCTTCTATGGAGATTTTTTTTTTTTGGTAGTAGTACGTACGAGCATTCTCAATCGCTCAGATACAAAGGACGTCAGTGGGCACCATCCTAGTCACTTGGCCACATTCGAACTCATGGAAGTCGAATGCTCAACCAACCAAGCTAGCCCCTTTGGACTCTATCAAGATTTTTGTTACAAGTAGGTGCTACGATTTTTGTAAATGAAAAGAAGAGAAGAATCTACACGGATGCTTTTCATGCGAATTCTGAGGACGTCGCCAGTTGGAATGCGCGAAGAGAGAGAGAGAGAGAGAGAGAGAGAGAGAGAGAGAGAGAGAGAGAGAGAGAGAGAGAAGTGCTTCATGTGCTTGCTGAGCTAAAGCGGGGGGACGTGCAGGAGGCAACTTTTTTTTCAATGTTGGGGTTAGCCTTCACAGCACCATCACCTTAGTGGTGGGTTGGTTACAAAAGTCGATACCATGCGTGACTATCTCCACTTGTGCAAGTTCGATTCTGACATTCCCATTTTAGAGAAAACAACTAAGATCAAAACCCTTGACGTAAGGAATCTTGAGAGGAATCTCCTCAAGAAATGAATAAAATAGAAGTACAGCCAAAAATATGTCCCTCAAACAATTTTTCCATTTCTTTTTCTAGTAATCACTAAAGATACTTTTGTGAAAGCTAAACTAAGAGGGAAACGAAAAGGGGGAGAGGGAGGTGGGCGGTCCCACGCCGTGTGACGTGGACGTGATAGAAAGAGGAGGTAAAGGTGCAAGCAACCAAGCTTGGGTAGCAGCACAGGGCTCATGAAGGAGGACGGCGCAAAGAACGCGTAGCACAGCAGGTCAATGAGACAAGGAAGTTCGTTTTTGTTTAAGCTTGACGAATGGATGGAACTGCACCTCAATGGAGTGGCTCAACTAGTTGCGACACAGGTATAGGCTCTGTGTACTCAGGGGATTGTGTTCGATTCCTCTAAATCGCTCTTTTATAGGGTGTGGTCTTCATAATGGTGACAGTCCGCAGGGAATCTGTAAAGAATTGAATAAAATATCGAGCCTACGAGTATGTGCCTACGAGGAAAGAATATCCCCATTATTTTCTCGTAAGTTCCCAGAATGTCCTTCAAATTTTTCAGAATTCCAAAAATACCCTTGGTTGTGAGATTTATTAGGTCCAAAAATAAAAACATTTATAGGTTTTCGTAAGAAGACTGATTGTCTATCATTAGAAAATGCTAAATCTTGGATTTCTGTTTGTTATGTACGCTTTGGAGATGAATTGCTTCGTTAGTTTCCGTTTCTCGAAATTTCCTCTTCACAAATTCAAGGAATGGAATTTTGTATGCTTGGAAAAATGAATTTTCCCGGAGGGAGGGTGGTGACGCCTGGAGACGGAGAAATAAAGACAGATGAGGGCAGCCTTGGGCTGACGCATGGACTCAGTGGAAAAAAATCAGCGATGCCTGCTGTCCTGCGGACTTGATCAAAGGACTTCCCGCGCCCTCCCGACCGTGTCTTCCCACCTCATTAGTCAGCACGGCACAAACACAGTCCCGAGCTGCAAACGACGAAATGGCGATGGCAATGGGATGAGAGAACTGGGCAAGACTACGGAGGCAAGGAAGCGTACAGGCATGGAAGGCCCTGACGGAGGCGCCAGCCGTGACATTTTCGAAAGTCACAGAGGCTCGCCTTAGACAGAACGTAGCGAGGAGAGAAGGAAAAGGGGGGGGGGGGGGGGGGGGGAAGGCAACATGGCCAAAAGAGGGCTGCAGGATGCGGAGCGTCTGGAGCAGAGGAGAGCGCGAGGACACGCAGAAACTGGGGCAAAACAAGACCATTTGGTTTCACAAAACTCAGAGGAGGAATCTGCTCGTGTAATTAATTAATGTGTGTCGAATCGACCCAAATATGGAGCCACTCGAGGGGAAAGTATGCAACATAGGTTGAACAGGGCTTTAATTTCAACAAGCCCTTCAAATGATTTGATACATAGATTGCAAATACACATGCTTTACACCAATTTGGTGCAATTCGTTCCAGTTTTATGTTTGCAACTTATAATCCCAAAACACGGGAAAAAAACTTTTTTCCAAAAACTTGGAAAAACTAAGTATGAGTAATATTAGAGGTAAATTGACTATATTTGAAGGTTTTCACAATAAATTTCTCTAAATTTTGTAGGTTTTCTCACCACCAAATTTGAAATTTAGAGATAAATCTCAAGGCTTAAGGGCGATTTTTGTTGGATGGTCACCTTTAGGTTTTGCCCCTTTGATGCACTCTCTCTAGACAGATTTTTGTTGGATGGTCACCTTTAGGTTTTGCCCCTTTGATGCACTCTCTCTAGACAGGCGAACCACTCACCACCATGCACACTCACTTTGATTACCCCATCACATTCATCCCTTCTGTGCGACCCCCATCCATGGCCTCCGTTGCACAGTGACCTGGCCTGCCGGATGTCGTTTGCCCACACAACAGAGAGACAAGGCTCTTCCATGCCCAGCCAGTGCTCGAAAGTGTAATCCACCTACAAATTTTGAAATTTACCTCTAAATTTTATATTTGAAGGTGAGAAAACCTACAAAAATTTGAAAAAATTAATGTATATTGGTGTAAAAACCTTCAAATTTACCTCTGTTGTTTCAGATATGTAGGTTTGCCAAGTTTTTGGAAATAAGTTCTTTTCGAACACTGGCTCAATAGACCTACCCTACCTTGCACACTTACTGGGTCTATTGTCGAATTCATTAATAAATTATGCAGATTCGAATCTTTCGACTTAAAGCAATAGGGGATGGAGCTCATTCCTGCATGCAAATGCGCTGCGACAGGACTTTTGCACTCTCTTCACTTGTTCCCTCCGTCTGTAGCCCTACGCCCCTAATGCTCTTTGATCACCATAATCGTTATTGGACCCTGCTGGTCTTTAATCATCCACAACATATGCACCTGCAGCAGCAAGAAGTTGGCATGACTCTGCTCCTACACTCCTCATCACCCTCGCACACACGACTCTCCCCCACTGCACCCCCTTTTCTTATTTTGCCGCCATGCGATGGAAACAAGCATTCAGGGCATCCTTTGCATGCACAGAGAGAGAGAGAGAGAGAGAGAGAGAGAGAGAGAGAGAGAGAGAGAGGTTCATGCTCTGAGTGAATCTGCCATCCTGCATTCATGGCCCCGCCTCTGTGCCTACCTCTCCTCTCGAAGCTCCGGTGCACCTGCCCCACTGCACCCTCCCTTCCAAACATGACGCAACCCTTTTGCCTGCGTGTTTCCATCATATGCCCAATCTGTTCAACACTGTGTATTGGATCATACCTTACCACCTTGTCCTCATCTGCATCGATAGCAAGAGCAAGACGGAGCGAAATTCCTCATTTGGAACCTTGACGCAATCAAGCCAATGGAACACGGAAGCTGCGGTCTCATAGCATGCAGAGAAAGGCCAATGAGGAGAAAACACACAACCTGTACGCTGCACGAAAATCCCCCATCTCTCCGGCTCCTCGTGACTCACGACATCACAGTTTCTCTCTCTGCATTGATGTTCCCACAGGGGAGAACTCTCTCTCTCTCTCTCTCCCCCCCCCACATGGCATCCCCCGTCGTTTTGTTATTCTCTATCAATGAGCAATCCCTTTTCCATTTGCCGTAGAGGAGCAAGGCGAGGAAGGGCGACAAAGGCGTACTGGTAGAGGGCAAGCCGACAGATGGGGAGGAGACACATGGGGGAGGGATATTCGGGGGTATCTGATAAAGAAAGTGAATTTCTTTATTAGTATGCTAAGTAGTTACTTAACTACTACTGCAGCCACAAATGTGAGAAACCCTTTTCGAACCGGATCTTGGCAGATGCTGTGAAGGAAAAAAGGAAGGGGATAGTGCATTGCGTATTTATTTTTTTTAAAAGGGTGCACAACCAGCACCGAAACCCACTAGGGTAAAACCCCCTATTTAAGAACCTTTACCTTGTCAACGGGCGGATTCTTTTTGTGGTGTGCCATTTTGGGCATGGAGGGGCGCAGTCCCTACTGTGAAGGAGCGAGCAATCCTTCACAGGCCGAGGTCGATGCGATTCTTTACAATCTCGTGTATCAAAAAGTGGCGCCTATGGCGAAACTGGCGTGGCCCAGTCAAAGGTCAAAACTGCCAGCGCGAATCGAACCCCCATCCGACGGCGTACAACTCTATTCCATCACCGTAAACCACCACGACACCGGGGCTCAGATGCCTTAGAAGTGGTCCATACTTTACTTTAATTTAGACTTATGCCTTTCCACGCACCGGACCCCAACCCATTATTGGGCCCCGTACCCTAGGCGAGTTGGTTATCTCAACGATAATAGTGTCAAAGACAGCTTCATGCAAGTTCAATATTTACCTAGAGACTTTTTGATTGATATGCACCTACAAGGATAGGTTGTGGGGCAGAATGGTATCTGCAAAGATTCCGGCTAACATAATAATGAAAGAGCCAAGTAAAATGGGGCACATTGCATGCACCTAGACCATCACTTTATATAGACATGCAAAGCCTTTTGACTTTCCACTTCGACGAAGGTTTTGATTTCCTAGACGTTTTGTCGACCAAATCTTTTCCCGTGTGTGCGTGTGTGTGAGTGTGTGTGAGAGAGAGAGCTTGTACCAATCCCTGATTTAGAGAAGCTTTGGATGTTACCTTGGTCTTGAACTCAAGACGTGACACAGAGAGCACTAAAGGAGAGAGATAAGAGAGCGAGAGAGCGCTAACCTTGACAGCGTTGGTGATGGCGTTCACCACCCCGGGAAGGTAGCTTTTGATCTGCTCAGCATTCATCTTCAGCTTCATGTAGGCGTAGCTGAGGTCGTTGCCTCCTATTTCGATGATGTACAGCCCATCTTTGAAGGCATTCATGCGTGGCAGGTAATCCCTTCGCCCTGCACATTTTCAACACAAAAGCCATGAGAGAGAGAGAGAGAGAGAGAGAGAGAGAGAGAGAGCTTGAGAGAGTTTGTCCACAAATGGGGAATGGTTAAATATGCAACAGAATACTTCATGTTGATTTGGGTATCAAAAAGGGAGACAAAAAACACAACTACTTCACAAGAAGTTTTGGACAAATTCTCACAATCATTCCCACATTGTGACTTACCTCAACATCATGAGCTTCTCTGAGGGAAGCACTGCATACCTAGCTAGGTACGATTGGGCCACTGGGCCGGTGGTCCCTTGCCCCCAATCGTACCTAGCTAGGTATGCGGTGCTTCTCGAGCAGAAGCTCATGATGTTATTCATTGTAAGAAAAACACTGGAAAAGACTCCGTTTTCCTACATGAGAAAATTTCTAAATCTTTTTGTACTTGTCTTGATGAGTAGCTTGTTGATGAGCATTAGACATCCTGACCATTGTAGGCTTAGCAATTCTCATACCCGCTCACACACATATATCGTCAGTTCGAATGACACTTAAAGCATAGACATGCAAAGCTTAGTTATTAGCTACATAACTACGCCTCATGCATGCTCTGCATAGTTGTAGCTTTTCCTTGTCCTTCGTAACTATGCCACAAACAACATAAGTGCATTTCAAAGTAACACAGGACACGTCCTCAACAGCTTGTTTGGGGAATGGAGCTTCCACAACAGGTGTTTGAAACAAGGGGACAGTGCTAGGACAGGGGAAATTGGAGAATAGTGGGGACGGGAAGCCCAGAAATGGGCGTCCCATGTTATTGTGGTGCAATTGTGAAGATAAGTTCTACTAACTCACAATGGTCATATTGAAACGTTTCTCAGCAGCTCCGGACAGGTGAAACGTTTCAACTGATTAAGTGAAACCCATGCGGTTTCACTAAATACAAGCTAACATACTTTAAGTTTCCATCAATGAACTTTTGGATACCACAAAGGTTTTGTGGTGAAAGAATACATTTCAAAGGTGAAATGTTTCGGCCTTGAAAAAAGTTTTGCAATGATGTTGCTTAGTTTAAATCCTACACATCAGCAATACACTTAGCTTGCTGCATCACTTCCATGCCAGCCACAAGCTTCCACACTATAGTTCAACTCCCATTGATCCATTATTTATGCCGATTAGTTGAGCTAAGCTTATTCTACGCAACTATGCTCTTCTTGGCATAGCAAGGAGAAACATAATCGAGCCCCGCTTGTAAGCATACATTCATCCTAGATATTTCAAAAAGTGACTATGCCTACATGTGGCTAACACTCTAAAGGTCAAGCAAGGCTTAGGTATCTGTCATTTTTTGGATAACTAAGTCTTTGTTGTAGTCATATGGTTGGGCTCGAGACGTTTTACTTGTCTGAGCCCGCTGAAATATATTTCATGGTGAGCATGCTTACAAGGAGTTTTTCTTTTTCTTTTACTTTGTTTTTTCAAAAATCATGCATGTTCTAGTGTTGGACATGCCCTCAAGCATTCAGTAGACTAGTGGAAATGTGTATTCGCTAAATGTATGGAAACCTGCCTGTGTCAAGAACTATATTGTACTTCAAGCACCTATAAACAACATCAGGCATGTGAAAAGAATGAGTGATATTTAACCTTGTCCATTTTTCTGCTTATGTATAATTTTTTGAAAAAAAGAGCATAAGCCTACGCGACATCCATTCGACAAATGCTTTTATCGCCTAGTTAAAATCCTATGGGCAAATTAAGAGCATTAGCAGTAAGATTGGATCCTCAGTATATTGCAATGTGGGATATCTACCTTTCTTCTCCAGCACCATTGAGACTTGCTGTTTGAAGACTTTAAATTGATTGACTTGAATGTTAAGACTGAAAGGACTGATGAAGAAGGTGCTTCTCGCTGTTGCACCCGATGATGCAAAATTTGCGCCCTGCGTGAAGTTGGAGTCTACGGATTGAAGGTAAGGGCTCAGAAAATTCTTGCCTAGCCCTTGTGCTACAGACAAAAAATCAGAAAATAAGATGATTATGCTTAGCACAAGGGTATAATGTATAATGTATGCCCAAATTTCTTATGTACAGAGAAGGTTTAGTAATTAACCCTGTTGATGAAGAGAAGTTACTTACCTATGAAGTCAATGAGAAGGCGGCCATCGCTATACCGGTTTACTGGCCTGTGGAAGAATGTCTCTCCATATGGGAAGTGCTCCGAGAGTGTTTTGAATGGAAAGGCCACATGGATGCCTCCTGTGTCGGACGTCGAATCCCCGAAGTTGAAGATAGCTGGAAATGCACATTTTGCTGCGGCAGGTGATGCTGTTTGCGACAGAATGAGCATGAGGATTGCAAGCCCCATCACATGTAGGTAACACATGCAATATGCCATTAAGCTCAACATTCCGTTGTGGATGCGATGGCGCGGAACAATCACAGAGTCATTTGAGGGTGAGAGGCATGTGTCTGTGCGCGCATGAATGTCGCTGAAAATGTGGAATGTATGTCAATGTGTGTTCTGCGTTTCTCTGTGGAAATGTGCCTTTATAAATGAATAAGAGTGGCGAATTGTGATTCGGGAGTGTGTGCGGGTGCGTGTGTATGTGGAATTCTGTGTGTCAGTATCGATTCCGCAGGTCCGGTGGGGGTTTCAAACTGGGCATTGTGCTTGCAATGCATGGTTGGTTGGGTCCCAGAAGGAAGGAATTGATTGCAGTTCTCTGACACTAGAATTGTTTGCTTGATAGGGCTCTCATTCCTTGTTCTGCTGCTGCTGCTGCTGATGGTGATGATGAGCTAGTGTGGGTTTTTGAGAGAGAAGAGAGAGAGAGAGAGGGGAAAGTGATGAGCTTGTTTGTTGACAACTGTTAGCCAAATGAATTATGAAAGCTGGGAAAAAAGGCATCTTTGTGTGTGTGATTGAGAGAGGGTGACATTTTCATATCAAAATGAGTTGGAACTTGGGTGTTTTGCAGAGTTTCTCTCACAGCTAGAGAGAGAGAGAGAGAGAGAGAGAGAGAGAGAGAGAGAGAGACGCAGTTTTATGCATGGCAGCATGGGGGAACTCGGCGGGGAGAGAGCTTCAGAAGAGAGAGAGAGAGAGAGAGAGAGAGAGAGAGAGAGAGAGAGAGGATCACGTGCATTGAAAGAAAAAAACCTTTGTCTGTGCCATGCTGGAAGCTTCTGTCCCTGTGGGTATGAGTGACGTGGTCTCTGAAAGAAAGAGAGACAGAGAAGGGGAGGGGGCTGCTTATGGGGGTCGATCCTGGGTCGTTGGCAGCGGTAAGATTCCTCTTCAGATAGAGAGAGCCGCTGTGCGTAAGTGCTGGGTGAACTGGATAGCATTATTACGCACACGCTCTCTCTCTCTCTCTCTCTCTCTCTCTCTCTCTATCTAGGAATGGCTAGGTGGAAGGAAGGGGAGAATTCGGTGACGATCAGAAAAGCGCTCACGTGAACGTAGGCCGACAAAAAACCTCTCTTCATTTTCTTCACACGTTAGGAGCTATACTCTCTCTCTCTCTCTCTCTCTCTCTCTCTCTCTCATTGCTAGGGCTCACATGCAATATACCACTTTTTGCAGGATTGGCATACAAAGGGTACACAGCTTTCCTCTAGAGGAATTTCAGTTACTATGATGAAATGCCTTGAATGCCTCATTCTATCATGTATGGGGCACAGTATTAGGGAGAGCTCTTTTTCGTTTTTTTTTTTCACATAATTAAGTAGTATTTAGAAAGGGTTGAATTTTGGGTGTATCTTTGAACCATTGGATAAAGCTTATGTATTAGTGCCACATGGCAAGATAATGATGGCAAACGTTTTTTTTAAACTATTTTTTGTAAGTTCTTGTGTGAGGGTGTTGACATTCGTTTACCTCCCTCTTTAAACAAGTGAAAGGGTCACAATGGCTTTATAAAACAATAAGAAAGTGATAAAATCATTAGGTTAAGTTCAAATGAAAATTTAGTGTTCGGAAAAAGAATGCCTCAACATAGCCTTGAGCCAATTGACTAGCTGGTTGCAAACCATGGTAAAGGGAAGAAAAATCGATGAAATGTGTGAGAAAATAGTTTGAAACAATCATGCAAATTTTAAATTGTTGCCAGTTTGCTTCTTTGTGAGGAGGTTACTCGGCCAACGCTCGTTTAATAAAAGGGACTTCCAAATATTGATTAGAATTAAGTTATAGAATGCAAAAAAAGTCAAGCCATGTGAGGATGTAAAATGGAATGTGAAATAAAAAGAACTCATCAACATATATACTAGTAAAATGGCGCCACCATGGCCACTCTTACCTTCAAGCTTCTCACTCTTGACAAATTTCACAAAAGAAGTTTAAGAAAATTACTCTCTACCTCTCTCTCTCTCTCTTTGTGTGTGTATGCAGCTTGTCTGGTGCGTTTTCTATTTGGAGCTCTCTCTCTCTCTCTCTCTCTCTCTCTCTCTCTCCAACTCCAATGAAGACATTAATATACCATTTCATTCATCTCTTTCTCTCTCTCTCTCTCTCTCTCTCTCTATTCTCTCTCTCTCTCTCTCTCTCTCTCTCCTCAATCACACCCGTCGACCACGTCAATCAACTTCAAAATCTAAAGAAATCTTGCATGCCGTCTTCCCTAGATTTGTGAGTGGATTTGTCGTCGCTCGGCGCTTAGTGAGAACAAAATAGATGAAGGTGACATGTAGTTGTCGTCTTGGTTCTTACTTGTGTATGTGTGCATGCAAGCATGCGTGGCTGCATTCAGAGTGTGCGCTAGCATTGTTTAACAACTTCAAGTAGCTCATCGTAGCTGAGAGCAGCTCTCTCTCTCTCTCTCTCTCTCTCTCTCTCTCTCTCTCTCTCTCTCCGCCATGACAATGTGTTGTGTGTGCATCACTCGAGACCGTCCCAACTTCTTAGCAACTTCGATCTACCCCATCCCTCCTTCCCTCCCTCGGCTCGTCTTGCCCAATCTGGCCTAGCCAACATAAATATATTGGGGAAGCAGGATACGGAGGTGTAGAGGAGCTTGAATTCCTTACTCTGAAGCGACGGAAACGGCACGATATAAAGCTGAGGCGTTTTTTTCGAACGCTATCCGACTCCAGGCCGTGAGCCTCTCTTTCTCTCGTGATGAAATTGAAATTGAAACCGGCATGGTATTATACAAAATATTTTGCCTTGAATTTTTCAAGAGAATTTTATAAAATTACGTTATTTTTTTTAAAATTTTTTTGCACCGTTTTTCTCTATTTCGGGGTGGAATTTCTCCTTTTCTCCTTGCTCTGAAGTTGCACGCACGCACGATATAAAGCTAAGGCATTTTTTCCGACGCTGTCCAACTCCAGGCCCTGGGCCTCTCTCTCTCTCTCTCTCTCTCTCTCTCTCTCTCTCTCTCTCTCTCTCTCGCGCGCGCGCGCGCGTCATGAAACTGAAATTGAAACCATCATGGTATTAAGCTGAGACGCATTTTTGACGAAACCAAGAACTCTAGGAAATTGAAAATGGCACAATATTAAGCTGAGACATATTTTTTCATGAAACGAAGGACTCTAGACAAGACATCGGAGAGAGACTCGAGAGACTGTATGATACGACACAAAGATAGGGTTAGAGCCGTGCATAATAGTCCTGGCTTGTTCTAAATTCCGGTTGTAGTGTGCACGCACGTGCTAAGGCTCTCTCTCTCTCTCTCTCTCTCTCTCACGTGCGCATTGCGCATTGTCTCATGCTTGCACTCTTCGTTTTGCTCAGTGCACACTAGTTGGATGAATCTCCTTCAGACAGTGTTCGGAGGAGGGGGCCGGAATCCCTTCCCCCATTATAATTGTATAGATATATGTGTGTGTGTATGTGTGTATGTGTGAATATAAATTTGTGCACGTGTGTGTATCTATAGAGTTTACTAGAATTATGCAAGGTGAAGCTTCACTTTAACATTTTCAAACAAGAAAATACAAGAAAAGTAAAGACATGTCAAATTGAAATGAAAGAAAGATCCATTTACTATTTTATCACCGAAATAACATTTAAGAAAAGTCACAATCATCATCGAAAACATTGAAAGTATGCCTAACTTAAGTTACCCAACTCCCCTCCAAGGTTTCTTTCTTTAGTAAAGCCAAAAAAGGACATTGGATATTGGGTTACATAAAATCTTTCTCGTCCAATTTCACGTTGTTATTAGCTAGCTGAAGAAAGGCCTTAGTATTGGGTTGGGTTGGGCGTACTTTGGGGTGGCACCCACGTACACGCCCAGGGTTTAGGGCATGTTTTTAGAGCCTTCATGTGAAGGTGGCAATTAACAATAGAAATACGATGTAACTTGTGAATGTGGATAGTGTGGAGAACCTGTGAGAGCACGAAACGCAGGCAGGCCGATGGTGAGGTTGGCAATATACAATGAGGGTGAGCGAGGTTGGTGGTGATGTGCCGGGAGCATTAAGAGCACGAATCCGCGATGGCGATGCGGCTTGTTGAGGTGTGCGGTATTGTGGAGAAGGCGAGCGAGCTTCAAAGTTTTTGCTGAGGTGTGCGATACTATGCAGTCTCTCTCTCTCTCTCTCAATGTTGTATCTGCGAGCTAATATTGTTGCAAATCTATGTGCTTTGTCATTGCCTGTTGTTATGTGCTATAAACTAACACATCGTTTTTCTTGTTGTTGAGAGGAATCTTTGAATTAGAAATACCTTTTAATTAGGAATCTTAATATGGTTGCCTCTTACTCCTATTAAATCCACTCAATGAACATTACGATGGCAAAGATGACAACGTGGAACCTATGTGCGATGAATCTAGTGATGTTTGCTTGATGGAGTTTGGAGATGGTGATTCAATAACTTGATAGTTTATATAGAAAATGCTCGATGTATGCTTGGCAATAATGCGATTTTGCTTTCTGTTTTTTCAGAATTGAACAAGATAGTGCATCGTGACACGACCATGTCATTCTTGGAAGTCGATAGTGGCCTCATTTCTGATCATGTGTCTCCCCTCCGCACAAGGGCCGCTTCGAGCCTACCTAAGCTTGATGTTTCTTCTGCTCTTGGCATTGGGCCCAAATCCCTCAAACGTGTGGTTCAAAGCGGTGGGGTAGCACGCACGCTTTTCAAGACTTACGAGAAAACAACAAAACTAAGTAAGGCTTGCTTGCGTCACATAGATATTCTGTTGTTGTGTCCATCCTTATGAGTTTTGTTTTTGTTGTGGTAGCCAAAACTTGTGTGGAGGGTCCACCGCTTGCAGCTATAAAAAATGAGAGCGTTACAGAGGGTGCCAAACTAGATGAGCATACTACTATACACTACAACAAACAATACATACAAAAACGTAACAAGCCAAAAATTATATGACATGTCAAATATAATGCCGCAAAGAACCCAAATAATTATTATAAAGAGCAATGTCTTTTGTTTCTACCATGGATAAATAACGAAAATCAACATCTAACAAATGGGCTCACATGAAAATATGTATACAATCAAAATAAACCTGATACAAATGAATCTAAATACAACAAAAACACAACAATGAAAGACAACCTTATCACTAACTCATCAGGCACCTGTTTATCTTCGACATCTACGACACTATATGTTCCTTCCATATTCATGTTGATATCACACAAGACCTAAATATACAACACCGCCAACTACATACACACAATATACCAGCCATAGAAATACTATACTAACCAAATAATATTTATTACAAGAGCATTTTACAGCTTAATGCCCAACAAAGGCTAATATTTGATGATATTATGCTTAAAAAATGTATATTTTCCATAGAAGAAATTCACATTTTCCTAACTGGAGGCGCACGCATATGCAAAACTTTCACCCTTCTTTTGATTGTCCTACATTCCTATAACCACATATCACATTCTAGTCCAACAATAACAGAAGCTTTGCTAATGGCATACACACGGAAAAGGCTGCTTTTAACATTGGCGGAACCTCTATCCACTTGGCCCTCCACCTGCCGCTGCTACTCACATCATCTAACACTTCCCTATCACTTGAGAGGCTGAATGAGCTACGTCTGTCTTCTCGAGACCTGCAGTTAGCCTTTTTCGATGAAGTCTCCTTGATTGGAACCAATGTCTTCGCTATGACAGACTCTCATCTGCGTGTCTGTGAGGCGTGAGGGTTAACATGTCCCCCTTCCTGATGTAGATTCCGTCCTCGGAAGCTATTGAGCTGAAGCTCGTTCATCGAAGTGGAAGAGCATTTGAGATGAATGTCCTTAGGCTTCTTCAGTCACTGAAAAATCAAACAACATTGGCACAGTAATTGCATTCTCATAAGCGATTAAAAAGCATATGTAGTTGTAGGCAGACAATTTGATTGGTAACAGAATTTTAAACCATTTGTCAGCAATAAAGATTAAATTGCAATATAATCAAATGCATAAACAGATGTAAAGGTAAAAAATTGAGCAAGTCTGGGGTCGCTAATTTATTGGTCGAAAGGCACTAGAGATAGACTATTAATACCATGGGTAAGCTTCTTAATTTTCTCTAGTCAATTAAGTTGTTTAATTGCAAGAGCCAAGTATTTCATGTTCGAGGGCTGACTAGAGGCTATACCTAGAAGACCTTGTCATTAAGCTACAATAAAATGAATTTCTCATGAAATCATCGCCTTACTGATTACCTTTTCTTTGACCCCCCAAAGTCTTTTCACAGTGATTCAATTTTGATGTGTGTGCTTATTTTGTATGCCTTGGGTTTTTTGCTTTTCAAGGAAAAACACCCACACTCGGAACCTCTAGGGCTCTAGTACCATAGGCGATGCATGTGAGTGAAGTACCCAATCAAGCTAAGATTTCTCTTCCAGCTTAAGATTTTACATTGTGGCACTTTGATTTTTTGTTTGTTCATTTTCAGCATTTTAATTTTGTAACTTTGGGGGGTCATATAACACTGTTACACCTCCCCAGGCTCATCACACTAGTAAACTCCCTTTATAATACTTAAGCTAAAGGTCAATAGGGTCAAGCCCACTAGAAAGCCCTAGTACATTTCACACAATGCTGCGTAAATCGGATTAAGAACCTAAGTAACCATTGATTATTAGGAAGTCATTTTCCATGGTATTAAGAGAAGATCTCTAACGCCTAGCTTGGTCAAACTAGCTTAGTCGGACTGCTTAATTTTTAAACCTAGACAAGTGATTATGATAAAAAAATTACATTGAATTTAATGTTTGGTACTAAACAAAGGCACTAAATATTATGCTACCAATCACAATCAAAGCAGACAAACATAGATGCAAAAAAGATAAGGGGCAATGCTAATGGACAAGAAACACCTGTTTGTGTTGATGGCCGCGCTTGATTTGAAGTGTGAACGAGAGAAAGATTCCATGAAGGTCCAAATCCTAACCACAGCAACACGTTCCTGTACACACCAGGAACACAAAGAATACCTCTAGGAGGCATATCAGTGGAAAAAAAGAACGTTTCTAATCACTCAACTCTAAAACAGAAACACTCCTATCATACCAATTCTACCTACCCTCCATTACTTGAGTGATGAGGATCAAAAGGTGTTTTATGACATTGGTTTCTTTTTCAATGTACCGAATGTGAATATGTAGGTTTGGTCAATGTTTTATTGTGCATACTCGTTTGCTAATTGCTCTTGCTCTTTATTATTTTTGTTTTTTGTGAGTATAAAGCTTTATATATACATTCCCTAAGATTGGTGATTGAGAGGTCAGGGAAACAAGGTTGAGAGGGGAGTGAGTGAATGATGACTGTCAGCAAACACTCCCCCCTTCCTTGGGTATATCATACCGTTTGAAATGTGCTCGTCACCCTTTGAAACCAATTGTTCCAGTTGGTAATAGGTGATGATTTTTTCCAGTAGTTTTCTATTACCTTAGATGCCTCGTTGAGTTGCAAGGGTGGTAAGGTACTCTCCCAAGATCGAACTTAAAGTGGTTCATCGGGTGATTCTTGAACACTGCGAGGTGTGGATTCGTTTGTAGCTTTATGGAGGTCCACTATTGTAGGTGGAGGATGTAGAGAAGCTTTTACCTCTATGGATGCATTACATGAGGAGCTAGAAGCTTCATGGGACTCCCCTCTTCTTGAGCTAGTTGGAACAAATTGTTCTTTCTTCGGTACTCAAACTAGCTTTAGAGTGGGTGTGTAGCATTCTATGATTTTTTTCTTTCCGCGATCATTGCTTCGTTTTGGAGCTACAAGATTGGGCTCACATGGGTCACGTGACAGGTAAGAACACAATCTACTTTTTGGCACCCAGATTTGATCATTCCTTGATAGTAGCCTTGGGCTTCCAATAGTCGCTTAGGAATCCATCGCAACATTCTTTAACTTTTCTTGGAGCGAGTGATACGTTTCTTACAAGGCTTCGGTTTTTTAGCACTAGCTATGGTCGCTAAAGAAGCTTTAGGGACCCACTTGTATGTTTTCTTCGTTACATTACGATGAGTCTTGTCAGAAGCTATATGGATTGCTTGTAGCATATTTAAGGGTACGGGCATTTCATCCCCCTCAGGTGTTACCCAGGTCATCCCCCTATTTCCCCAAGTGTCTATGGTTGCTGCTAGGTGGACCCAATCCACATTGTCCGACTCAGTCATCCCAGGTAGTACATCCATATAAGGAGAATCTTCCCCAACATCAGTGTCCGCTTTACACGTGTAACAATACTGCAATGGGGCCGAGTGAACTGTGGTGTCAGATCTATGATCAATTATAAACATGTTTCCTAGGGGATGTGCTCGACCAGTCACAAGATCCACTCGAATGACAGAATCTTGGAACTGCAAGTAGACATGGTTTTTAGACAAGTCATGCACCATTTTTTCTTCTCTCATGAAAGGACGTCCTAAGATCATCTCCGATGCCATAGTGTGTTTGGAGAAATCCATAACAATGAAGGTAATCCTTATTTTATGTCCAAAGACCTTGATCTTGAGATCTTCTAGCATCCCAATAGGTTTAACAATAGACCCATTGGCCATCTTCACTACTATGGTTGTGGTCGCAAGGTGAGGTCTTCCCATAGTTTCCCAGCAATTTTTAGTCACAATGCTAACCCCAGTGCCACCATCAAGGATTCCCTTCACAGTTAATCCCTTAGTAGTGATTGGTATGGTCGCATTGGATTCATCACCCTCAAAGTATTGTCCCAACTTGTTAACAGGTATTTCTATAACAAGGTTCTCATCTAGGTTGGGTTGTGGATCTAAGTGTTCCTCCTCTGTTGGCATCTCCCCAGCTCTATCCATATGGGCAAATTGTGGTAGCCCAAACTTCAGTTCTCCATTGAGGAAGGCTTGAAGACCTGAGACTAGCTCAGGTTCTTTATATAGTTTCGACATGATGGTGGTTCTAACTTCTGAAGACATGAAATCCATCAATTTGGCAATGTTTAACGACACCTTTTGGACTTCAGTCTCTTGATGTGGGGAAGATGGGATCTCCATTTCATTGATAGGATCAAGTAGTCCCTTTGCAAACATTCTTTCCATCAAGAAGGGAGTACGCCCACTTTCCCATGACTTTAAGTCACTTTCTTCTTGGATGACACTAGGTATGGCTAAGGGTCTATCGACTTGGTGAGGTTGATGTTGCGTAGGGAACACGGTGTCTGTAATCTGGATCTTCCTAGGTGCTGGTTCTAGATCCCTTTGGGTATCTTCTACCAAACTCCTTAATTGCTTGACTCGCTCAATCTCCTCTATAGGGTTTGGATAAGTTCTTATCTTCTTCTTGGATCCTGGCCATTGTGGCTCATGAAGATCTTCCTTGTTGGTTTCTATCTTAGTGATCATTTTGGTCTCCATGGTTTCTCATGAATCAAAATCCTCTTCAACGTCATTCATATATACGGGGTCGTCACCAGTCCCTATGTTGGTCTTTGAACTGGGGTCTGACTTCGCTACTTTTTGCGATCTCTTCCTTTGTGTTTTCTTCTTTTTCTGAGATTGGGCAATTGATGCCGTGTCTCTTTCCTCAAGAATATAATTTTGTTTTTGGAGCATCGATCGTGTGAGTACATTTACTGGTACCACAGGTGTACTTTGTGATGGCTCCTCGGTAACTTCAATCAAGTTTAATGGTGTGATCTTCGGTGAATTTGGATTATTTGGACATTGGGCAATCAAATGATCTATGCCACATCGATTACACATGAGTATCGGCATTATAGACGTGATTGGTTTGCATTAGTGTGGCGTTCTTCTGTAGCCTAATAGGACACTCGGCTACACGATGTGGACCTCCACACTCATAGCATTGAAGAGGTGATCTCTTAGCAGTGTAATTGATAATTTGGCCTCTTGCAGCAAGAGCAGCTACTTGATATACAGGTTTGACTAGTCCCCAATAGTCCTCCATATAGTATTGTGGACTTTCTTCGAGCACATCCATCCCATAGGCAATATTAGGATCTAGATCTTCCTCATAGCTTTCCAAACAAGAAATAGATGACTCACAATCCACTTGATTCACAGAAGTGATTCTCGGATGTGGTGGTTGCGGTCCTAGCACTGGAGGTGGTAAAGGTGTTGTTTGAAAAACATTTTGGGCCCTAGGGACCATGTGTTGTGATGTTTGTTCAAGAGGTGGGGCCGGCATCAATGCAGGCACTGGAGGTGTGTCTGTCCATGCTAAGGTTGGTCTATTGGCCATCGCGCGCTTAAATACTATGCAATCCTTAGCTTGATGACCATACCTTCCACATTCATTGCAATTCCCATGGAATTGTACTCTAAAAGTAGGGCATTCACTGGTACTATGCAGTCCATAGCATACTGAGCACCTTTGT
Organism: Adiantum capillus-veneris; assembly: GCF_014529385.1. Classification (NCBI taxonomy): domain Eukaryota; kingdom Viridiplantae; phylum Streptophyta; class Polypodiopsida; order Polypodiales; family Pteridaceae; genus Adiantum; species Adiantum capillus-veneris. Next base: position 63,302,314 of record NC_140944.1, on the reverse strand, counting down.
TGCTCCCTTCTTGGATACATATGATTGTTCTGCGGAGCACGATTGTCTCTAAGACTCTCTTGAATAGCCTTGGTGAGATCTACTAAAGTCATCTCAAATATCTTTGGCTCCTTTTAGCAATAGGCTTTAGGGTCATTGGCTGATGCCCCGATGCTTGTGAGCTAATTTATTTAGATTCAACAGACACTCTTTCTCCTTGAATCATTAAATTATCCTCCAATTGGATCACATTGGTGGTGACTGCTTCCCAAGTGATGATACCTCTAATGACTAGGCCATTGTAGATATCCTCATGTCGTAATCCCCGAATGAATCTATCGAGCAATTGGTTATTGTTGAAGCGCTCATTTGGATTACAACGAGAATTCAAATGCTTCAAGCGACTTATAAAGTCTCTCACCGACTCTCCTTCATCTCGTTGGGCTTTCTGGAGCTGAGAGGCTACACCCCAAAGCACTCCCTCTCGTATGTATTCTTTTAAGAACAGTCTCCTAAGAGTAGGGTAAATTGTTTTTTCTTCCACCCTTAGGGTTCTATACCAATCCCAGCCTTTCCACTTAAGGTTAGGCTTAAAGAATTTCTCTTATGTAGGTCATTGTGTTCTCCTAGAGAATCGCATATTTTTTCAAACACTTTGATATGCTTTCTCACATCCCCATCTCCACTAAATTTTTGTGTGAGCTTGGCTATTTGTACTGCCTTACTTCTAGGCTCTCTATCAGGCGCGTTACGCATATTTTCAGCAATAGATCGACTGATAGCTTGAGCAAATGTTGCCAAGTCACCTAAGTGAGCAGGCACCGTGGGTAGAGGTGCTCCAAAGACTACATGTGGAGTAGGTATTGGCATCGGGCTTGGCGCATAGGAAGCCCTTGGGTTCCACGCTGGGTATGATGTTGTGCCATGTGGTGGTCCAAAGTTCATATGTGTGGCCCTAGGCATAACAGACGTCGTATGTGACATGCTAATGCTAGCCGGTATCGTCCCATGGAAATAAGAACTTGGGTATTGTGGTTGTGGAGCATAGGTTGTTGAAACAATGGGAGGAGTAGAGACTACATGAGTATGAGGACCCATGGGTGTATACGATTGGTACACACTTGTAGGTACTGTTGCAGGCATTGAACTACTATGTAGCGGTGCTTTACTAACAAATGAGGTCCATGGTGTGTTTCTTGGCATGCCCATCATTGGGGTAGGCATGGTAGCCGTGGTGTCATCAAGGGAAAGATGAGCTAGACTTAGAAAGGTGAAGCTATCACTTGTGGGCTCATATTTTCCTGAGACCCCTATGGAAAGAACAGATGGAGGATCCATCGGACTTACCGAGGGAGTCTCCATTTGCGATAAGGTCGGTTGTTTAGCCTTTCTTGTATCTAAGAATCTCATGAAACCCGTTGAAGGCATGTTGATCCCCTTGTTCTGTCTCTCTAACTCAATCACTCTATGGATGACCTCACAAACTCTTTGGTGTCGATCCTCCACACTAGTAGCACCCATTCATCTAACCAACCCACGTGATAGGTGTGACCTGTGTATAGGTCGGTCAGAGTTTCTGTTTGTAGTTCGTACTCCCAGTTCTCATTTAGGAAAACTCCATCTAGGATTGAGGTGCTAGGGGTGTCCTTTGAGCTAGATGCAATGTTGCTTTCTAGGGGTTGGCCCTTAGCGGTTGCTAAGTCAGAAGCACTCGATTGCTCTCCTAGCAAAGATATTGACATAGGCCCTTCGATTTTAACTCTCTTTGTTGCTCCGCCTTACGTAAGCTCTCGACTTCCTTTTCCCTCACTGCAAGGATATATCGCTCAACCTCTTGCACTTCGACAAGGCTTCTACCATCGGGTAATATGACCTCGGAGGGAAATAACTCTGAAGAGTCGGGAGGTGTAGTGAATGAAGTATTCACGTGTACATTTTCTAACGGTATAGGGTCTACATTGGTCATGAATGGAGAATTTACTTCCCCACCCCCCTCATTTACCTCCTTAGCTCCTGTTCGGAGCGAGTGGCTCTACTAAAGGTTTCCTTGAGGCGGCTAAGCACGCTCGGCCCGGACCGAGGACCCATGGCGTGCATGTCTTGGCTTGAGCTATCGGGATTAGGCATTGGAAAACCTTCCATGACGTCGTAGTCAGAGGAAGAGTCACTAGCCGCTATGTTCGGGTCTTGGTTTGTACTACCTTGGGTCCCCGCCGAGGGTCCGAAACCTAAAGTAGGTGGATATTGAGAACTCGCGTAAGTCAAAATTCTCTCTAGTTGCTCCGTCTCTAGCACACGACCAGAGCGCAGATGCATGTGCCTTTGACACCCTACAACTGTTGGCAAATAACCTCGAAGGTTAACCGCTTACCTTTTTTAAGCGTCCGTTTTCACTCGTGTTTTTTACGTTTTTAATGTTTGATTTTTTTGATTAAAGTGTGTGATAGCTCGAAACGAGTGTATGTGACTTAGAGGATCGCTGTGTGCTTTATAGCACAGTTTTCGGGCATCTGAAGTTCCGTTGGTCCTCAAAAAATCGATTTTTAGCTACGTGTAAAGCTCAAATTTGTAATTTTAAAAGGCGACTAAGGCCTAGGCCTGAGCATGAGCTTGGGCTTGGGTCTAGGAGATATTCTCGATCAAGGTTCTACCTTTAATTTTTTTTAAAAAAAAATATATATATATCTTTTTTTAAATTTAAAGGATAAGGTCACCGCGGCCTGCGCGAGAGCACACACACACACTCTATCTACCTTCTTCTAACTAATCCACCTACTGTTACACACTAATACACTCTATTATCTCTCATAGATCTACTTCCTACTTACTGTACACAGAAAACTAACAACCTTAATACACAGAGAATAAACACAGTACCTTTGACAACTCCATTAACAAAAAAAATACACAGTATAACACAAAAGCCTTCTTCTCAACATACACACCCTCCTTCCTTACCTTTCCTACAATTGAAATTGCACCACAAAAGAAGCACAGAGTGCCATTGAAGCTTAGTGTATGGCATTCCCCGGCAACGGCGCCAAAAATGTGCGCGTATGTCGCACGTATCAATGCGAGGAACTTGCCGATACACCGTGTGCGAGCCACAAATGGCTCCAAGCACACAACAAGCCTAAACTAGTAAGCTCAAAGATGGAGTTGGTGTGTCACTCACCGCTCTACGCTTCCTGTCATGGAGGATTCCTTGCCATGAAGAAGAGGGAGACGCCGCTACGCTGTGCTCAACCGTCTCGCCCCCGTCGTGCCGCCGCAATGCTCGATCGCACACACTCTCTCTCTCTCTCTCACGCAAGAATATGGAGAAGAAGAAGATGGAGATGGAGCAAGAGCACTCTTCAATTGTACAAATGAGAGAATGAGTGAATTTTAGGTTTAGTTGACTTTTATATGAGCTCGCCCCATTCACACTTGGGCACCCATGCTTAGCCAACTAATCCCTTGAATGTTCTAGTTAGAGTGCGCCTCTCATCGGCAATCACTCTTACCCTTTTCCTATTGGACCGACAAGCCCGGTACCTAACTCTACCAAGTAAATAATACAATGTCCGTCGTAGGTGATATGGTGTCCGTGAGCCGTGAGGGTTAACACCTTTACTATGCGAACAAAGATAAAGACCTACATAACCAACATATTTTCAACACTACCATAGGGACACAATATTTATTGAGGCACAACACACATGCAAAAACTTACAGCAAAACTATTCAAATACCAGTAGATCCAAAGTTGACAGCAGATCTTCACAAAAAACTGCACTTAAAGCCAAGCCTAATAGTGGAAATTTTGCTGGAAATATTGACATTCTAGTTGGCCTAGTCAATGGAGCCGACGGTATATTCAAAGCAGTAGCACAAAACTCCATGACACAAACCACATGGATTCACTTTCAAACCACTAAAGTAGGTCAAAAAGCTAGATATGAAAACCAACAACTATATGATACGTCAATAGATAAACAATGGACACCAATCCAAAATATAACATGTGAGTTTCAAATAGGAAAGAACTTCCTATTTACTATTACTAGAACACAAATTCCCAATTCAACATGCAGCTGCTAGAACCATACACCATGCATAGGGATTGACACTAGACACCTTGGCTTTCGATCCAACCAACATCCGAAGTCATG